>NC_068320.1:27510022-27557522 GCF_025860055.1 Xyrauchen texanus | reverse complement strand
AGCGGGATGCGGCAGTTCGACAGAGAAAGAGAGAGAGAGAGAGAGGGAGAGAGGGAGGGAGGGAGAGAGGGAGGGAGGGAGGGAGGGAGAGAAACAGTGATGCGCCCATTTACACACACACACACACACTACACACAAGCTCACTCACTCACACACAACACACAACACACAACACACACTACACACACACACAACACGCTACACACAAGCTCACACACACACAACACGCACTACACACACGCTCACTCACACACACACACACACACACACACACAACACACTACACACAAGCTCACTCACACACACACACAACACACACTACACACACACACACACACACACACTACACACACGCTCACTCTCTCACACACACACACACAACAACACACTACACACAAGCTCACACACACTACACACACACTCACTCTCACACACACACAACACACAACACACTACACACACACAACACACACTACACACAATCTCACTCACACACACACACACTACACACACTACACACTACACACACACACACACAACACACACTACACACACGCTCACTCACACACACACACACACTACACACACGCTCACTCTCACACACACACACACACACAACACACACTACACACACAACACACACTACACACAAGCTCACTCCACACACACACACAACACACACTACACACTACACACACGCTCACTTACACACACACACAATACACACGCTCACACACCACTGAAAGTATATACACTGTTAATTATTATTATATATATATATATATATATATATATATATATATATTTTTTGTTTGTTTGTTTTTCCCACACTTGTTCAATACAGAATTTTCATGCTCATATAAATGCTTTGGCAATACAATGTACAATTTGTCATGCCAATAAAGCTCATTTGAATTGAATTGAATTGAGAGAGAGAGACAGAGAGAGAGAGAGAGAGAGAGAGAGAGAGCACACGCAGCTGCCATGTGTGCGTTTGTGTTGTGTGTTTTTGTAAATATTACTTTGACTGTTCAGCCGGTTCTCGCCTCCTCCTCTCCCATTTTAACCTTGTTACATTGGTGCCGAAACCCAGGAAGGAGGAGGGATGAGCTGTCGTGGAGTCCTCGCCACTGCCGTCCGGCCAAAGCAGCAGCCGCGGCCGTCCGCCAGGGGATGGAGTCGCCGCGGCCGGAAGCCTGGACGCGGACGAACGACCGCCGGCTGCGAGGGGAGGGCATTTCATTTTTAGGGATTTCATCCCTAAAAAATGTTCCTAATTTTTCGCAAATGTTCTCTGCCCCCCCCCACCCAGACCCTAGTTTGAAAACTCCTGCTCTTCAGAACAAGAACTTGTCTTGGCACCAATGAGGGAACTGCCCTCTGCTTAGATGCCCGCTATTCCTCAGCCCAGAGCAGCCATCTCAGATTTAATGGAGCTGTCAGGAGAAGCTAAGGTGTGTTGCCAGTCATTTTCCAAATAATTACCGTCTCTAACAGAGGCCTGATTGTGTTGGGCCATGTGCTCCAAACACAGCACACACAGCAGAGACTCGAGCGCTGGCAGGAGCCAGGACGTCTGGGTGGGGGGGTCATCTGTGATTCACAGTGGCTGTGTGAGCCATGTCAAAGTCAGTCGGGATGGAAAAATTAGCATAGGAACTATCAGTATGGCACACGCTTGTAGACAGGGGCGTAGTTTAAGCAAAACAAGCAATACAACCCCCAATATTTACACCATGATCAATGGAAACATGTAAATGCTTCACGCTGCAATGCCACCAATGTTCAAGCCAAATCTACGCCCTTGCCTGTACACATCCTGAAATATTGGAAGACCCCTGTTGGAGCAAAGTCATTCAGTCATCGGCTTTGAAGATGTATGATGCACCATATACTGGAAGTGTGTCACTGCTGAGTAACCCGACTGGGGGAGTGAAAGGCCCTCGGGCGCAGACAAAAACATCACCACAGCGGATGTGTTGTACAACCTTAAACCTTAAAAAGCCTAATGTCAGCCTCCGACTACACGCCCACGGTCCGTTCACTGAACATCTGATTGCAATAAAAGTGAGCGTAGCTAAGAATCCACTGTTCCAATCTACGTACGATAAACTGGACTTGGTACTGTGGACATATATAATATATAATGCTGCATTACATTTATGCAATTCATTCATAAATAAACAATAATTATCGGTGGCCGATTCCTCGATGCATCACTGCTCCTTCATTTTGGGTGGACAGAGTTGTTATTGTTATATGTTATTGTTGTGTTTTATACATACATACTTTCCGACCTTCAAAATGAGATGTTAGCCTTAAGGTGCGTACACACTGCTAGCGACTTTGTCGCTGCAGGTCGCCAGTGGCTGGCGGTGAATTCGCTAGTGGGCGTTCCCACTACTGGTTGCCTAGTAACTATTATAAATGATATTCACGGATGTCATTCCATTGCTCTTGACAGCGAATCGCTTTTCTTGCCGCTAAAAGCAACGTTTTGGAGGGAAAAGACTAAATATAAATGGAATCCGTACATAAAATGCTTTATATCAAAGATGAGCGAGAAACAAGGCGTGCTGTTTGCCATAGCGGCTGTTTATCTGCAGCGCAAACGCAAACACCGGTCTGTCTGGGTCCATAAAACCATTCCATCTCGGAGTCAGCACGGCAAGTACCACCGCTGGTGCAAGAGCTGCGGCTGGATGTACCATATCCATATCATAGAGCACTGGAACATTGCTAACAGCAAGAATTAGCCTTTCATCCATCTTTCCGTTACTGCAGGAGCTGAGAGAGAGATAGAGAGAGAGAGAGAGAGAGAGAGAGAGAGAGAAGGATCACGTGAGCTCTCCCATCTTCTCTCCTATTGGCTGTCGCTTCCGTTAGTCGCTCTTCATTTGAATAAAGTTGAACTTGTCTCAACTTTGTCGCGTCGCTGAACACGCCCACAGGTAGTCGCCAACGGTCGCGACAGCTCTTGTCGCCGGAAGTCGCTATGCTCGCATTGAAAATGAATGGGATGGAGCCGCTGTCGCTGGCAGTGTGTACGCAGCTTAAGTCACCTTTCACTTTTATTGCACAGACAGTGAAAGTGAATGGTGACTGAGGCTTTCAGTCTGTAACATTCTGCCAAACATCTCTTTTTGTGTTCCACAGAAGAAGAAGAAGAAAAAAAAATAATAAAATAAAAAAAAAATATATATATATGTGTATATATATATATATATATATATAAATAATAATTCGGGTCATTAAAATGCATTACATTATTGTGGCAGACTAGTAAATCAATACAAAAAGTGGCTTTAGATTGCAACATATTGTTAATTTCCATATTACTGAACATAAGCCAATCATTGGCCTACATTTCACAGCCACCTATTATGCAAATTAATTCATCAATCAGTCCGAGATCTATAATAAGGGCAGGCATCAATGTACACCTGCGTCAGACGTGTGGTTGCGTTGCGTCATTAACACAGATTTTAGGTGGCTGTGTCAAGTTAAACCTAGTTTAAAAACTTAGAAAAACACATCTTGAGATCCCTTGAGATTTGCGTCCCATCAAGCTGTTTGAATGCAAGAACGCATCCATCGGTGAGTGTGTTTGTTCTCTGTATAAGCTGCGCATTGCCTATACAGTTGGAGTTTTGCTTACTGCCCCCTGGAGAAAACAGGTGGTACTACAAGCTTGAATTCCAACCAGCTGCAGGGTTCAGCTGGACTAGACACACCCAGACCTGATTACTGCCAGCCGTGATCAATCAAATCAACCCCTAAATACAACTTTTTCAGCAGCATGAACTTGGCTAAAAGCTCTCACCCATTAGCACACTGTGCCACACAAGGTGGAAAGAAATTCCAGAAATGATGAGGAAAAAGGGGATTGAAGTACATCAGTCTGGGAAGGTTTACAAATCTATTTCAAAGGCTCTGGGACTCCACATAACTACAGAGAGAGTCATTATCTCCAAATGGAGAACACAGTAGTGAACCATCCCAGAAGTGGCTGACCTTCCAAAATTCCTCTAAGAGCACAGTGACGACTCATTCAGGAAGTCACAACCTGTGTCCCTGTCTCAACTCAAACACATAATTGCACATATGAAGCCTACTGGTTCTTCGTGTGATGTTATATGTGATTGTTCCAACTGGTAGTGTTCCCACTGGTATTGTTCCCACTGGTATTGTTCCAACTGGTAGTGTTCTCACTGGTAGTGTTCCCACTGGTAGTGTTCCCACTGGTATTGTTCCCACTGGTAGTGTTCTCACTGGTAGTGTTCCCACTGGTAGTGTTCCCACTGGTAGTGTTCTCACTGGTAGTGTTCTCACTGGTATTGTTCCCACTGGTAGTGTTCCAACTGGTAGTGTTCCCACTGGTAGTGTTCCCACTGGTAGTGTTCCCACTGGTATTGTTCTCACTGGTAGTGTTCCCACTGGTAGTGTTCCCACTGGTAGTGTTCTCACTGGTAGTGTTCCCACTGGTTTTGTTCCCACTGGTAGTGTTCTCACTGGTATTGTTCCCACTGGTAGTGTTCCCACTGGTAGTGTTCTCACTGGTAGTGTTCCCACTGGTTTTGTTCCCACTGGTAGTGTTCCAACTGGTAGTGTTCCCACTGGAATTGTTCCCACTGGTTTTGTTCCCACTGGTAGTGTTCCCACTGGTAGTGTTCCCACTGGTATTGTTCCCACTGGTAGTGTTCTCACTGGTAGTGTTCCCACTGGTTTTGTTCCCACTGGTAGTGTTCCCACTGGTAGTGTTCCCACTGGTATTGTTCCCACTGGTAGTGTTCTCACTGGTAGTGTTCTCACTGGTAGTGTTCCCACTGGTAGTGTTCCCACTGGTAGTGTTCCCACTGGTTTTGTTCCCACTGGTTTTGTTCCCACTGGTATTGTTCCCACTGGTTTTGTTCCCACTGGTAGTGTTCTCACTGGTAGTGTTCTCACTGGTAGTGTTCCCACTGGTTTTGTTCCCACTGGTAGTGTTCCCACTGGTAGTGTTCTCACTGGTAGTGTTCTCACTGGTAGTGTTCTCACTGGTAGTGTTCCCACTGGTAGTGTTCTCACTGGTTTTGTTCCCACTGGTAGTGTTCCCACTGGTAGTGTTCTCACTGGTAGTGTTCTCACTGGTAGTGTTCCCACTGGTAGTGTTCTCACTGGTAGTGTTCTCACTGGTAGTGTTCCCACTGGTAGTGTTCTCACTGGTAGTGTTCTCACTGGTAGTGTTCCCACTGGTAGTGTTCTCACTGGTAGTGTTCCCACTGGTAGTGTTCTCACTGGTAGTGTTCTCACTGGTAGTGTTCCCACTGGTAGTGTTCCCACTGGTAGTGTTCTCACTGGTAGTGGTCCCACTGGTTTTGTTCCCACTGGTAGTGTTCTCACTGGTAGTGTTCTCACTGGTAGTGTTCCCACTGGTTTTGTTCCCACTGGTAGTGTGCCCAGCTGCTTCAAGCATGCTGTTATTCAGCCTCTTCATAAGAAAGCAAATCTTGATTAGTCTGATATGAACAGCTTTCCACCTGTATCAAAATGATCCTTTTTGTCAAAAGTATTAGAGAAGACTGTGCTTGCAAAATTAAAGGATTTTTTAGCTAGCAATAATTTGCTCGATACATTTCAGTCAGTTTCTCTCTTGAGGGTTTTAAATGATGTTTTATTAGGGGTGGATTCTGGTAGTCCTGTTGCTCTTCTGCTGCTGGATCTTAGTGCCGCTTTCGATTCAGTCGATCATGACATGCTCATCAATACCTTAAGAGACCAGGTTGGTCTTCAGGGGTTAGCCTTGGATTGGGTCTCTTCATATCTCAAGGGTAGAATGATTTCAGTCTGTTTAGAGAACTGTACTTCAACAGTTTGTGACCTCAGGGGAGGTCTTGGGACGTCTTGGGACCGGTTTTATTCTCCCTCAACATGCTTCCATTAGGAAAGATCTTTGATAAGCATGGCATACACTACCATCTGTATGCTGATGACTCTCATCTTTACTTTCCTATTAAACCAGGGTGAAAAATGTTCCTGTGTGAAAAACCTGGGTGTTATTTTTGACTCTGAGCTCAAGTTTGATCATCAAATAAATGCTGTTGTTAAAAATAGCTTTTTCTATCTTAGATCTATAGCAGAGTTGAAGTCCATCCTTGTGCATGCCTTTGTGTCTTCTCGATTGGACTATTGTAATGCTTTATATCTGGGTGTGAGTCAGGCCTCTCTCTCTCTCTCTCACTCTCTCTCTCACTCTCTCTCTCACACTCTCTCTCTCTCTGTCTCTCTCTCGCTCTCACTCTCTCTCTCACACTCTCGCCTGCAGCTGGTCCAGAATTCAGCTGATAGGCTTTTAACTTACCACACATTGGCAAAAGCTGCCCGCAGTCAGCTTTGCGTTGCCGTCGTCTGGAGTAGAAGGACGTCACGTGATTTATGTGAATCTCAAGTTATAGAGAAACACTGGACACATTTGACTTCACTTTCAGCAGCAAATCATTTTTGTGCTGCTATGAAAAATCGGATAATAATCCAGACTACTGACACACACACACACACACACACACACACACACACACACACACACACACACACACACACACACACACACACACACACACACACACACACACACAGATCCCCCATTTAGCCTTCCTTAACAGACTATAGGGGCAAGTGCTGTTAGCGAGCACCTATGAAGGCCGGAACGGTACACGAGGGGGTGGGTGGCCAGCACCACGCCCGACCGCCTTTGTCACCCCAGTGGCGATGTTTACACACCACACCAGGTACTCATTTTAGGCTGAGTCTACCTAGGGGAGGCCCGGGACCAGTTCAGATATTCGTCACTGGTGTTGGCTATGAGCGGGAATCGAACTCAGGTCGCCAGGTTCGTAGCGCAGTGCGCTAACCACTACACTACCGCTCCCTTCTGCCACTGCCACTTACACACGCACACACGCACATACATACACACACACGCATAAACAGACACACACACACATACACACACACATAAACACACACACACATACACACGCACACACACATATACACATACACACGCACACATATACACACACACATACACACATAAACACACACACACATAAACACACACATATACACATGCACACGTATACACACGCACACATATACACACACACTCACATACACACGCACACATAAACACACACACACTCACATACACACGCACACATAAACACACACATAAACACACACACACACACACACACACACACACACACACACACACATATACGCACGGGCGTAATTTCCTATGGGGACAGGGGGGACATGTCCCCCCCACTTTTCAAAATCCCGTTCGTGTCCCCCCCACTTTCAAATTCGTTTGTTATTATTTTTTAACCGCGCCGTCATCGCCACGGAGGAGCAGGACCGAGCAGAATACAGACATCCTGCCTGTCTCTGTCAATGCGCGGCGTCTGCGTGCCTGTACGTGGACGCCGCGCATTGACAGAGACAGGCAGGAACGCCTCGTGCACACTCTTAATAGTGTAACTGTAAGCGCACTGAAAGTTCTACTGAGCAGCCGGTATCGCAGTAGTCAGTCATGAAACGCCAGCAACAGGTTTTAATATCTTCATGGATGAAAAAAAGAAAGGAGATGTGAGTTGGTTGATTCAGTAAATTAGATCAGGTCAGGGTAATTTTTATTTTGTCTACACCTGTTGATACTAACATTGACTGAGCTAACGTTAACATACATTGTTGCTAGGTAACTTCAAACTGTTAGCTAAACATTTAATGTTGCCTAGCCCTAGAACATTCTGTGTACCATGAAAACGAGTCCACTTTAAACCGCAGCGTTTTCTGTCAGCAATGTATGACAAGCAGACTCTGGCTGCTAGTTTATTGTTATTCTCAACTCAACTCATTATACTCAGATGCAGAAATATTTTTTAAAGTCTTAATAATAAATGTTTTTCTAAACTTGAGCTATTGTTGTTCACTTACAATATTTGTTCATTTAAAATGTAAGTTAATTTTAAAAAATATCTGTCGACATTCGTAATCCGCAAACTACGGAGGCGTATTGCATTCACTTGAGAAAAAAAATCTACTCTGTTTTTCTGAATTAACTGACTTAATTATCTCAGAATTACTGAGATAATTTTTCATTAAAAAAATATTTTGTTCTGTTTTTCTGAATTAATGAGATCCCTCAAAATCCTGCCAGGAGCTCTATTTTAGCTGGATTGCATGGAAGTAAACATGTCCCGCCTTTCAAGTTTAATCCGGTTTTATTTTACTTTGTATAGTCGTCTGAGACTTGGATGCTATGAATTTATAGAGATATATTTTAAACTTGGCCTTCAATACAAAGACATTACTGTCTATGACATTTGTAATACTGTCATGGCTGAGACACGCTTTGATCTTCCAAAGGACACTAATCAAGCAATAGACTTGTACTTGCATTTAACACGAGAACTACCGGAATTCTAGAACTACTAGAATGGCCATAGCGGTCATTCTGACCGTTCATACTAGACTGGACCAAATGTCATGTCATATTTACATTCGAAACTTCTATTGAGGTTTTAGAATGAAGCTTCTAATGTCTGTCGTCATATTTTATGGCGTCATCACCCTAAAAATGTATTGAATAAAATAGAATGGATTAAATGGAGCTGCTTAAGCAGCAGATAGTCCTACATAATACTGATCTTTTTTGTAATATATAATAGTGCTAGACTATATAAATACATAGGCTATATATATTATATATTAGCTAGACTGGCCCGGAAGGTGCGTGCCTCGCTTTGTGTACAGCAAGTTTTTTCCACCACAGTGAAAATGGTTTTGAAAGTCTAAACGCCAACAAACATGGATTGAGGCGAATATTTCGTTAGATAAAAACATGTTGTGAATTTTGGAAATTATTACATCTATCCTTTTTCAAAACATGTTGACTTTTGGACTTTACAACGCTCTGGAGTTATTGGAAATTGGAAACAATCCATATGTAGCCGCCACTGGAATCAAAATCCATGAATAAATGAATCTGTTATATTAATAATAAACACCAGGACACGTAAATTTTAATTCTAATGAATGTGAAAATGTAATAGTTCATCGACAACCACAGAACTTGCTATTGTAGCTAATTACAGATACAAATTTGATTATTTATATTAAATTATTCTCCTAAAAGGGGGCCCCTTTTTTGTTCAAGTGAGCCCACTTTTAGGAGAATTCGTTCATAATGATTTTATAGCATATTATTTTCATTATAGTTTTACAGCATGATATTTTTGCTCACAGTAAAACAAATATTGCTTTCTAAATCAGTTCGTTTTCCCACAGTTTAGCTGAATGTTCATATTCTTTATTAACTGTTTTGGCCATTTTGGGTTTGGCCTATATGTGTTTCATACATGTCTAATGTTTTTACTATGCATTGAAATACACATTGGTGATGTTTTTATAAGCTATTGTATTGATTTGTTTTTATTTTACAAAGAGAATAATTTAATATAAATAATCAAATTTGTATCTGTAATTAATATAATAGCAAGTTCTGTGGTTGTCGATGAACTAATACATTTTCACATTAGCTCCCATAGAGCTCCTGGCAGGATTTTGAGGGATCTCATTAATTCAGAAAAACAGAACAAAATATTTTTTTTAATGAAAAATGATCTCATAATTCTGAGATAATTAAGTCGTTAATTCAGAAAAACAGAGCAAAAACTTTTTTTTCCATGAAAAATTATCTCGTAATTCTGAGATAATTAAGTCGTTCATTCAGAAAAACAGAGTAGATTTTTTTTTCTCAAGTGAATGCAATACGCTTCCGTAGCAAACAGCCGCTGACTGTCCGACGGTAACAAGGTTGTGCTGTTTAGGATCCCGCCTCATGAGGAGAAATGAAAACAAATGAGCGCAGCACACAGAAATTCAGTGAACAGCAGTAAAAATTCATGTAGAGTTTTTATATTTATACAGTTAAGCAACATCACACGACCAAGAGTGTGGAATACCACCATGTGACACCAATTTCATATGACAGTTAAATAAACAAGGAAATAATATTAAGTCACTTACATTTTATACGCTATATTGACTCTCACAGGAACACGTAAAGTGTTTTCATTACTGAATGATTCAGCGTTTTGAACGAATCGGTTGAGTCAAAGATTCAATGACCCATATAAATGCCTAATTCCTGAACAAATCAGCAGTTTGAATGAATCGTTTGAATAAATGACTCACTCATTAAGACGTTCGCCTGCCGCCTCCTACTGATGATTTAGTTTCTTGTTTAAAAGTATTTTTGACTTTATAAAATGATTCTCTCAAGTCTTGGCTATTAAACAATAAATAAGGTAAGACATATTTTTCTTATATATAGTTTAGTATCCTATTATTCTTTTTGGCAAAATTTATCATTATAAACAACTTTATATCCATTTCCTGGATTTTGTATCGCCATAGTCCCTAAATGTAGCCTATATGTAGATGGAGGAAATGGGATTCAAATAGAAAACATTTTTCGATCGAGAACATCATTGTGTCCCCCCCACTTCTCAAACCAAAGTTACACCCTTGCATATACGCACACATATACACACACATGCACACATATACACACACACATACACACACACACATAAACACACACATAAACACACACACACTCACATACACATGCACACATATACGCACACATATACGCACACATATACACACACATAAACACACACACACTCACATACACAGGCACACATACACACACGCACACATATACACACACACGCACACATATACACACACAAAAACACACATATACACATACACACGCACACATACACACACACATAAACACAGGCACACATATACACACACACACACACCTACTCATAAACACACACACACACACATATATGCACACACACACATATACACACACATATACACACACACACACACACGCATAAACACACACACGCATAAACACACACACACACATATACGCACACACACACACACACACATACACATATACACACACACACACACGTGTGTGTATATATGCATATATATGCGTACATATATGTACACATACACATACACATACACACACACATATGTATATGAACACACATGTGTAGCTGTGTACATATATACACACACACTACATGTGTGTATGTGTATATATATGTGTGTGTGTGTGTGTGTGTGAATGTATGTGTGTGTGTGTGTGTGTGTGTGTGTGTGTGTGTGTGTGTGTGTGTGTGTGTGTGTGGTCGGGTCTGGTACTCTGTAAGTGGCAGTAGTCTGGATTATGGGTGTCCTGTCATGACCAGACAGACAGCTTGTTCAGACGTCAGGTCTCCGTGTTTGTGCAATCTCAGGAGTGGTTGAGTGGCAAAAAAACAACAACACGGCAAACCCAAAATAATCAGGCCGTAAATATTTGTACAAGTTAGAGCAACATAATCACTCAGGGCTCAAACCTGCCGTGGGTCTGAGCTTTATGTTTCCTATCCTAATCATACTGAAGAGACACATAAACACCACAGTTCTCAAGTCTGACCATTCATGACATACTGCTCTATACTTTTACTGTATGTCAACAGTTGTCTCATTGCTGTTGTATGTTTTCTCTGGAATTTAGGAGAAACATCTGAGAAGTTTATACTTAATTGAAATGGAAGTCCATAAAGTTTCTTGAGCTATGACAGAGCATCCTTTTGAGCAATAAAACTGTCCCGTGGGAGATAAACGCTGAATCTCAAATTCATCCATGGCAGTGTTTGGCTGCAGTGAAAGATTGCTCTGAAAATGGGTCAAAACATTCCTTTCCCATGTAGCACTTAGGAGAGTGTCGGAGGCTCTTTGCTTCGTGTGGAAGGAAAAATTGAAGGAGAGAGAAGAGAGGGAGAAAATATTAGAAGTGAGCCGCTGAGGTGTTTAAGGGTCTGTGTTTAATTACACCGTGTATGCTGTAATCCAGGAAATGCCCACATGGGAAGTCGAGGAGGCTGCCGTGCACTTGCAAACGAAATCCATGAGAGGGCAGAGTCCTGGAACAGCATACGGATCACATCATTCCTTTGGAAAGTTTTGTTCAGTCAAGGTGCGGAAAAATTAAGTGGTGGTTATTTTAAGTCATGCTCAATCAATATGTAATAATCCGGCTGTGAGACATAAACATCAAGGGTCTCCCGGGGGTCACGGGGGTCGCGGTTGTCCAGATGTGGCCACTAAGAGATCAGGCCATAAGACACACACAACTGAAAGATTGCGTGCAACACCTAGTTTAAAATATAAAAGTAACAATATAAATTGCAGATTTATATAGCAAAACAGTTTATCTTAAGTAAATAAACAAACTAACTTTTTGACGGCTTGAATCAAGTCTACATTAAAAATAGTAAAATTGCATAATCGCGTTTTCTAGTCGTTAAGTTTGCACAGTTGCGCCATTTTGTTTCTCTTCAACGTCACTTTGCGCGTTCATGAAGAAGTGCAAAAATATTATATAATATTATATATTTTAGTCAAATGCTTCTTATTTCAAATGCGTTGAACAGCGCAAACACTTAGGGCTCTATTTTCGTAAGTGTGCATGACTAAGTCATGACTATGACCGTGCGCGTCAGCGTCTTGTCCAATTTTCGTCAGAGCACTAATTCAGAGTGCCAGTGCAAGTGGGCATGGATGGGAGTGTTTGCACTACTGTGGGTGTGCTGTATGGAAATGAAGTGGCGTAAAGCTCAATTCGCTCTTCATGAGAAATATGTCATTGCGCAAAGACGTTTCAGTACCACCTCTTAACTTTACTCTGCGCAAAGTCTAACCTCAGTTCCTGCATTTGCAGTTTGGAGATTTCACCAGCAGGTGGTGCTAAAGCTCATGTCCAAACTCTGAAAGTACAGAACATCAAATTATGTCACTAAGAAATTATGAGATTTGTGTTTTGTTTTTTTTTTTTCCATTATGATTATTAATTTTATTGTTATGTTTATGTGTATTATTATTCTTGTATATTTACAGTTGTATGTATGATTTAATTTTAAACCCCCCCCAAAGTGACTTACAGTGCACTTATTACAGGGACAATCCCCCCGGAGCAACCTGGAGTTATTTGTCTTGCTCAAGGACACAATGGTGGTGACTGTGGGGATCGAACCAGCGACCTTCTGATTACCAGTTATGCGCTTAAGCCCACTACACCACCACCACCACTCCATTGTTAGTTAGTTAGTAATGTCTTTCAGGGTCGTTAGCTGAAAACTTGTTTTTCAGCTTATCAGAATAGCTTCTTTTAGCCACTCTAATCTCCTTTGTCAGTGTGTTTCTGGCCTGATTGTTCAAGATTTTATCCCCACTTCTGTAAACATCCTCCTTGGCCTGGCAAAGCTGTCTGAGTTTTGCTGTAAACTACGGTTTGTCATTGTTGAACTTTAAATAAGTCCTAGTAGGAATGCACATATCCTCACAGAAACTGATATGTGATGTCACGGTCTCTGTGTGCTTGTCCAGACTGGTGTCTGCAGCCTCAAAAACACTCCAATCAGTGCCGTCAAAGCAGGCTTGTACTTCCAGCTCTGCTTCATTGATCCACTATTGACAGTTTTTACTACAGGTTTAGCAGATTTTAGTTTCTGCCTGTAGGTTGGAAGAAGATGAAGCATACAGTGATCAGAGAGTCCTAAAGCTTCAAATGGGACAGAGCGATATGCATCCTTTAATGTAGTGTATTTCTGTCTCTGGTGGGGCATGCCATGTGCTGTCTGAATTTCGGCAGGTCATGGGTGAGGTTGACACTGTTAAAATCACAGAGGATAATAATAACTAGATGGGTACATTTCCTGAAGAAAATGTGAGTGGTGCTTGCCATGGCAAAACTCGTTAAATAGCATTTTCTAACTTGTTGCTAAGCACTAAAATAATGATCATAGAATGTTGCTAGCATGTGTTTTTCATGATGGTAGCATGTAGGTGTTATGTTTGTGTTAGCATGATGCTAGCATGTTTTAGTATGTTGCTAGGCGATGCTAGCATGTGTTAGCAGGATACTAGCACGTTTTTAGCATGTTTTAATACTTCGCTAGGTGATACTAGCATGTGTTAGCACGTTTTTAGCTTTTTTTAAAACTTCGATAGTTGATGTTAGCACGTTTTTAGCATGTTTTAGCACTTTGCTAGTCGATGCTAGCATGTGTTATCATGATGTTAGCACGTTTTTAGCATGTTTTAACACTTTGCTAGGGGATGCTAACATGTGTTAACATGATGCTAGCACGTTTTTAGCATGTTTTAGCACTTCACTAGGATGTTGCTAGCACTTTTTTAGCATGTTTTAGCACTTTGCTAGGCGATGCTAACATGTGTTAACATGATGTTAACATGTTTTTAGCATGTTTTAACACTTTGCTAGGCGATGATAGCATGTGTTAACATGATGTTAACACGTTTTTAGCATGTTTTAGCACTTCGCTAGGAGATGCTAGCATGTGTTAACATGTTGCTATCACGTTTTTAGCATGTTTTAGCACTTTGCTAGGCGATGCTAGCATGTGTTAACACGTTTTTAGCATGTTTTAGCACTTCACTAGGATGTTGCTAGCACTTTTTTAGCATGTTTTAGCACTTTGCTAGGCGATGCTAGCATGTGTTAACATGATGTTAGCACGTTTTTAGCATGTTTTAGCACTTTGCTAGGTGACGCTAGCATGTGTTAACATGATGTTAGCACGTTTTTAGCATGTTTTAGCACTTCGCTAGGAGATGCTAGCATGTGTTAGCATGATGCTAGCACGTTTTTAGCATTTTTAGGGTGTGGCTATGAAGATTTTAGGTCATTACTTTTTGGCTGCTTGATAATATAAATCCTCTGAGGGAGAGAGAGAGGGAGAGATGCAGGGCTGTCAGGGCCTTTGGTGTCTGTGTGTGTGAAAACGTTGGTTGGGATTTAAATTTCTGAACATTCCGCAATGTTAAGTCAATGGGACTTTTTTGGCGGTTTTTGGTCTGCTGTGCAAACATCTTACACCCGATCGCTTAGAAAAGATACAGCGCACTTCTCCTCAATGAGCCGCACGATTTGACGCCTCACTCGGGTCTGTGACAAAAGCTGCGGGAGGAGTAGCGCGCCAAACTTTGTGTGGAAGAATAATAAGAATAATAAGTATGCAAGAGAACAATAGTGATGCCTTTGGCAAGCACCACTAATAAGTGATTCCGAGTATTGTTGTTGTTCCACGTCTGCCAATTACATTTTGTACAATTTTACACTCAAGACTTGTACACAGTTTACCACAAAATAAAACAAACCCAGCAGTAGAAAATTCACACTAAAAAACGTTTAAATATTTGACTGAGGTTAGAGGTTAATTTTCTATTTTTCCTCGCTTGGCGTTTTTCAAGATGTTTATGAGCTAAAAAGCATAACTTCACATTTCTGTCTCTGCTTAATATAAGATGAGACTCGTATGTGGTTCTGATCCAAACTGGAGATGAATGGCACCCCCTTCTCTCCTCATGCCATCCCTGATCAAGATGAGCGTTTCTGATTGGCTCCAGCGCCGCAGAGAAATGGGCCCCCGCTGATTCTGGATCAGTTGTGTTGGCGGAGTCACAAAATGGATGTGGACCACACAGGACCGGAGCGCTCAGTGTGCATGTCGCAGCTATTTCCTCTTGTAAATATTTCATGCAGTTTGTGTCTGGCAAACTGTCAGTGTGTGTGTGTGTGTGTGTGTGTGTGTGCTTCGACACAGACGGTACAGCCTGGGGATATGCTTTAATTAAACGGGATGGTTAAGGTGCTGCCTATTATTTTGTTTAAACCTGTTTCCAGATCTGTTCCAGGTATGCATTCAAGCATCGCTATGAATCTTCAGTCTTGTGTCTTACTTCATGAGAATGATTTCCTACTGTCATTGGCAGAATATTAGGATGAGACTTTATGCAGCAGTTGACAAATGCTTTATACGCACCCCTAAGCTGTTTCAAATAAGTTAGACACAAACTGAGAAGTTAAGCAGAATGTCCAAGCTGCTGTTTTCCATATAATTCAAGTGAATGGTGACGGATGCCGTCAAGCTCCACAGATGGAAAAAAGCACCATAAAAGTAGTTCATTCTGCTCATGCTCGACAGTCGATGCTTTTTGTGAGGAACATGCCAACATTCAAGGGTACAGATAACATTTTTGGGGTGAACTATCTCCAATTGAAGTATTCAAATAACTAGTTTTAATTGTTTGTCATAGAGCTGGGCGATTTATAAAAGATACTTCTCAATATTTTTCAGCCTATTGACAATATTCAAAATATATCTCGACAATTATGCATTTGCTTCGAAATGGCTCAAAAGTGATTTATATTTCAAATCAGAATAACATTAATGCCAAGTACATTCTGTATTATAAAGACAACGAGATGGGTACATTTCCTGAAGAAAATGTGAGTGGTGCTTGCCGTGGCAAAACTCGTTAAATAGCATTTTCTAACTTGTTGCTAAGCACTAAAATAATGATCATAGAATGTTGCTAACATGCATTTTTCATGATGTTAGCATGATGCTAGCATGTTTTAGTACGTTGCTAGGCGATGCTAGCATGTGTTAGCAGGATACTGCAGGTTTTTAGCATGTTTTAAAATTTCGCTAGGTGATACTAGCATGTGTTAGCACGTTTTTAGCTTGCTTTAAAACTTCGCTAGTTGATGCTAGCATGTGTTAGCCTGAAGCTAGCACATTTTTATCATGTTTTAGCCCTTTGCTAGGCGATGCTAGCATCTGTTAGCAGGATACTAACACGTTTTTAGAATGTTTTAAAACTTCGCTAGGTGATACTAGCATGTGTTAACACGTTTTTAGCTTGCTTTAAAACTTCGCTAGTTGATGCTAGCATGTGTTAGCCTGATGCTAGCACATTTTCATAATTTTTTAGCCCTTTGCTAGGCGATGCTAGCATGTGTTAGCATGATGTCAGCATGTTTTTAGCATGTTTTAGCACTTCGCTAGGAGATGCTAGCATGTGTAAGCATGTTTCTAGCACGTTTTTAGCATGTTTTAGCAGTTCGCAAGACAATGCTAGCATGTGTTAGCATGATGCTAGCACGTTTTTAGCATTTTTAGGGTGTGGCTATGAAGATTTTAGGTCATTACTTATTGGTTGCTTGTCATAAGCTTTTCAGAGATCCCAAATATTTGAGAGTTTGGCCATGACAACTTCCTGTTCTTGCTCTATAAATATGGATCAAACTGTATCACAGTTCAAATACAATATAAATAAAATGTAATTTTTTCAATGGATTTTATCACATGTATTTTATGCACCAAACACTATATTGACATTTAAAAATGGAAAATTGTAAAAACGTTTTGTCGTTGGGTCTCATGAACTTATGAAGATGACATCATAATAGCTTATAATGTAAAATAATGATATTGATTATGACCGAGCACGCTTTGTTTTGTGGTGTGCATGAATGTAAATGTAATGATGATGGAGAGATATTCCTCAAACGACTGTTGAATCATATTTGATACTTGGATTTCAACCGAATTTCTCAATAAAATAATATACAAACTTTTAATCAAGCACAAGCTGCTTATATTGAGCAAATCCTCATTTTAAAATATCAGTAACAATATAATCATTAATCACTTTTACTTTATTAAAATAAGCCATTTATCCCAACATAAAGCTGCGTACACACTGCCAGCGACATCGCGTGCGACAGCGACTCCAACCCATTCATTTTCAATGCGAGCAAAGCGACTTCCGGCGACATAAGCTGTCGCGACCGTTGGCGACTAGATGTGGGCGTGTCCAGCGACGTGACAAAGTTGAGACAAGTTCAACTTTATTCAAATGAAGAGCGACTAACGGAAGCGACAGCCAATAGGAGAGAAGACGGGAGAGCTCACGTGATCCTTCTGTCACTCTCAGCTCCTGCAGTAACGGAAAGATGGATGAAAGGCCAATTCTTGCTGTTAGCAATTTTCCAGTGCTCTATGATATGGATATGGAATGTCATTTATAAACGTTACTAGGCAACCAGTAGTGGGAACGCCCACTAGCGATGTAACCGCCAGCCACTGGCGACCTGCAGCGACAAAGTCTCTGGCAGTGTGAACGCAGCTTAAAGGGCACCTATTCTGGCATTTAAAATGTTCCTAATATTGTTTTGGGAGTCCCCAACAACAGTTTTACATGCATGCAATGACAAAAAACACTTTTGTTGTCTTATAATATGCATTTATGTTTACCTGATTTGCTCACCGACTCCCAAATGATTCGTTCAAGGACTCATTTTTCCAAACCCCTCCTTTGCGTGACGCTAATCTGCGGTGATTGGTCAGATGACCCAGTCAGTTGTGATTGGTATACTCTGTGCAGAGATTGTCGGAAACGGAACGCCCATCACCGCTTTGTAGTAAAAAAATCAAAATCAGAGAAGGAATTTGAGTTGATTTATGTTAGCAATCATAGCCCAAAGTTCGGTGGTAAACACCCAATCAGTTATTGTTTGCGTTAGCCCAACGCATAAACATATTGGTAAAGCACTGCATTACTACAAGTTATTGCTCTATTCTTTATGACAACTCCAATAACATCGACAAACATTTCACATATTTCAAAAACATTTACATTGGAGACCTAGAAGCTGCGCTGAGCGTAACGTACACAACACACACAAATACTTATTAAGCATGCTAAAAAACACATAAAAGCAACAATTATTAATAATACTTACAGGTTGTGATTCGGAGGAGGAAGCTGATCCAAATAAACTTGGTACTGAACCTTCCTTCAGTATCAACCGACTCGCTGAATCCACACTTGAAAGCATTCATGTTCAGTAAAGCAATCGTCATTAAAATGACGTGAACACAGCACAAGGTTCGGGCTATACTTGTGTGGTATAGTTGTAAATATAAACTCTAGCCACTGATTCTTCACATGCTCGTCCCTGGGCAGTGAAAAAAAGGTCGCTTTTGATACGCACTTCAGAACACAGCGTCTTGTTGTCGACATGATGTTTTCAGGTTTTTCCTGGTGTCTGCGCGCGCAATGAGTGGGCGTGGCCAATTTGATAATTTTTCGTCTTGACGTCACAACAAAAAGGAAAATGACTCATTGGAAAAACGATTCATTACATTGACTCAGAGTCGACTCCTACTTTTGAGAGACAATAACTTTTTTTACGGAGAACTTTCATATACTGTATAAAACTTTGCAGGATGTTTTTGTTCACTTAAATCTGTGTTACACACTACATGAAAGGTCATTTTCAAAATTCCATAATAGGTGCCCTTTAAGGGTCACTTTTCATGTTAAATAGATCCGAATTTGTGATGTGCTGGAATTGACATTGTAGTGGGAATTTGAACTACAAAAATGACGAATGTAAATGAATGTAAGTGTGAAAGTGTTTTAGCGAGACTTTACTTTCTAGAAGTACACCGTGCCAAAAGTGCAGAAGTTGAAACACTCATAGAGCTGTAAAATGATTGTGGTTTAGCTCCGATTGTTTAGTCTTGTAAGATCTTTGGCAAATGTCTGAGACATAATTGAGATCTCTTCTGAAACTCGAGAGTATTTTAGATTACTGGGGTCTTTTTCTTAGGAGAAACATCTGAGAACCTGGAGACTTTAACAAGAGAAACAATTGAGTTAAAAATCAAGACGTTTTTAACGGGACAGGTGCCAAATCCCCTGTGTTCTTTATAGTGGGGTTCACAGTGAGCAATGTCAAGTGTCCTTCAGTATGTCACCCTGTTTAAAAGATGACGGATAGGGTTACAGCGGGGAACACTGGCCTCAAGCTCGGCACCGCAAACCAAAATGACAGAGGTCATAAAATGCCTCGGTGTCAGGAAATAAGACTTATGGCTTGGCCAGCCAGAATGACTTTATAAATAAAGGATGAAGGGAATCACTTTGGCTCATGGCGCTCTTAAAGTTAAAACTATATATGGAAAGATCTAGTTTGTTCATGCTCTCTTTTAGAAGGGCGCTCCTGAAATAGACAGAGGAAGTTCGCAAATTCCACATTTTGGTTATGTGAAGCTTTGAGCTCTTGCATTACAGACATGACGGTGGATGTGCTGTCAGAAGTCATTGGTTCTCTAAAGTCATACTGTAATAGATGATATACGCCAGCAGGAAAGGGCATTCTGACTGATTATGGGATGATTGTAAAGGCCAATTTCAGAAATGTCTGTGACTTTTTTAAGATGGCAAGTCTTTAAAACATGCTGGAATACTGTAAATAATGAAAATCACACACAATACTGGCTTGATCTCATTCCACTCCTATGACGTGAATCAGTGTGTCATGAACACAAATCTGGACGCTAGAGCCTTGATACAACAACCATCTATAATCCATCCATCATCCATCCATCTCTTCTGTTGTTCCATCCATCCATCTCTTCTGTTGCTCCATCCATCCATTTCTTCTGTTGTTCTATATATCAATCTGTCAGTCCGTCTGTCCATCTCTTCTGTTATTCCATCCATCCATCCCTTCTATTGTTCCATCCATCCATCCATCCATCCCTTCTATTGTTCCATCCATCCATCCATCCATCCATCCCTTCTATTGTTCCATCCATCCATCCCTTCTATTGTTCCATCCATCCATCCATCCATCCCTTCTATTGTTCCATCCATCATCCATCTATCATTCTCTTCTGTTGATCCATCCATCAATCTCTTCTATCTATCTATCTATCTATCTATCTATCTATCTATCTATCTATCTATCTATCTATCTATCTATCTATCTATCTGTCATCTATCTGTCTGTCTGTCTGTCTGTCTCTCTCTTCTGTCTATCTATCTATCTATCTATCTATCTATCTATCTATCTATCTATCTATCTATCTATCTATCTATCTATCTATCTGTCATCTATCTGTCTGTCTGTCTGTCTGTCTCTCTCTTCTGTCTATCTATCTATCTATCTATCTATCTATCTATCTATCTATCTATCTATCTCTTATGCTGTTCTATCTATCCATCCATTCATCCATCCATCCATCAATCTCTTTTGTTGTTCCATCCATCCATCCCTTCTATTGTTCCATCCATCATCCCTTCTATTGTTCCATCCATCCATCATCCCTTCTATTGTTCCATCCATCCATCCATCCCTTCTATTGTTCCATCCATCCATCCCTTCTATTGTTCCATCCATCCATCCCTTCTATTGTTCCATCCATCCATCCCTTCTATTGTTCCATCCATCCATCCCTTCTATTGTTCCATCCATCCATCCATCCATCCCTTCTATTGTTCCATCCATCCATCCCTTCTATTGTTCCATCCATCCATCCATCCATTTCTTCTGTTGTTCTATATATCAATCTGTCAGTCCGTCTGTCCATCTCTTCTGTTATTCCATCCATCCATCCCTTCTATTGTTCCATCCATCCATCCATCCATCCCTTCTATTGTTCCATCCATCCATCCATCCATCCCTTCTATTGTTCCATCCATCCATCCATCTATCATTCTCTTCTATCTATCTATCTATCTGTCTATCTATCTATCTATCTGTCTGTCTGTCTGTCTGTCTATCTATGTCTCCTGTCTATCTATCTATCTCTCTCTCTCTTCTGTCTATCTCTCTCTTTTGTTGTTCCATCCATCCATTCCTCCCTCCCTGGTATATTTTGTTTTGTTTATCATTGAACTTCATTGTAGCTGTTAAATAGTTCAGTGCTGTTATGAAATATACACTTGTCATGTTGTCTGTAGTTTCTCAAGTTGAAAATGGAAGATAACATTTTCAGTAATTAAACCTTAGCCAATACTTACTATTTTTTACTGACGTTTCTTTGCACTGGACCATATTTGAACGATTTTGTCAATGGGACTCCCTGGGCAGTGCACTTACTAGTTAAATAGGGAGCAGATTGAGACATTCCCTTGCTCTGGTTCCTCTATGGTCAGGATTTGGCACCACTTCTGTCTGCCTCCCCTGAATATAACCCCAATTAATCACTAGTATGATATATTACACAACAAGCAGGAGGAGAGAGCGCAAACAGTGAGACACTTGTTCATTTGTTCTGCTCGTAACTTTGACAGAAATAAAACTTTCAGAGTTTCTGTGCCGAGGATCCTGAGAACAGCCTCTCTGACGGCTTCTGCCATCACCCACCTGAGGCCCTTTGCTTGGCACCCACCGGTAATTGGCAATTACTGTGCTTAGAACTAAAGCAAACAAGAGTAATTGGCAGGCGTTGCAGTAGGAAGAACAAGACAGCGAGTCTTGTGAATCATACGAGGGAAGAGAGAGAAACAGACCTCCCTCAAAATGAGACTCACGGGCCAAAAGTAGTAAGTGTCCGTCTCAGCGGTTCTGTGGCTCCGCCGTCTGCAGTCATTTCCACTTAAAATCTAATACAAAATAAACTACAACGCCAAAGGAAAATTGTAATGCTCTTTCAAATCTCAGGAGATCAGAGTTACCATTTAACTCTCAACTTAGTCTCAGAGGTTTCTCCCACAATTCCATAGGAGAAATAAACATACAGTAAGAGCCATTTTTGCTGGCAGCCGGAACAATTTGTAGATAACTCTGTTATCAGTACATGTGGAAAGGCACAGATGCAGCAGCTCCAATGGTTTGAAACACAGAGCGCTAGAACAGTATGTAATTACTGTACTGGGACCGTTCAGACAGTTCTGCTAAACACCAGATCATCACTCTCTGTCCCAGGAAATATTGTCAAGTAAGGAACATGTGGGTCATTGTCCCGTTTCTGTTTGATGTTATAAATCACCCACTTACTCAGCCAATAAAGCTGAGCTCAAGAGAGTCCTGATTCTGAGTTAAGCTTGCATGCACAACAGACACTGTAGCAAAAGACAATGGCAATAAAAGAAGATGCATGTCCTTTGGGCGGGCTTTTGTTTAAAAGCTGCAGATGAGAGCAGAATATATGAATAGTATTTATTTTATTTATTATATTTTCTCACCTTTTTCTCCCCAATTTGGAACGGCCAATTCCCAATGCGCTCCAAGTCCTCGTGGTGGTGTAGTGACTCGCCTCAATCCGGGTGGCGGAGGACGAATCTCAGCGTCTGAGACTGTCAATCTGCGCATCTTATCACGTGACTTGTTGAGCGTGGAGACTTAGCACATGTCGACGCTCATGCTATTCTCCGTGGTATCCTCGCACAACCCATTGAGAGCGAGTACCACAAGGAGGTTACTCCATGTGACTCTACCCTTCCTAAAAACCGGCCCAATTTTGTTGCTTAGAAGACCTGACTGGAGTCACTCAGCATGCCCTGGATTCAAACTCGCGACTCCAGGGGTGATAGTCAGCGTCAATACTCGCTGAGATACCCAGACCCTCCCTAGCAACCGGGTCAATTTGGTTGCTAAGGAGACCTGGATGATGTCATTCAGCACGTCCTGGATTCAAACTCGCGACTCCAGGGGTGATAGTCAGCGTCAATACTCGCTGAGATACCCAGACCCTCCCTAGCAACCGGGTCAATTTGGTTGCTAAGGAGACCTGGATGATGTCATTCAGCACGTCCTGGATTCAAACTCGCGACTCCAGCGGTGATAGTCAGCGTCAATACTCGCTGAGATACCCAGACCCTCCCTAGCAACGGGGCCAATTTGGTTGCTAAGGAGACCTGGCTGATGTCATTCAGCACGTCCTGGATTCAAACTCGCGACTTCAGGTGTGATAGTCAGCGTCAATACTCGCTGAGATACCCAGACCCTCCCTAGCAACCGGGCCAATTTGGTTGCTAAGGAGACCTGGCTGATGTCATTCAGCACGTCCTGGATTCAAACTCGCGACTCCAGGGGTGATAGTCAGCGTCAATACTCGCTGAGATACCCAGACCCTCCCTAGCAACGGGGCCAATTTGGTTGCTAAGGAGACCTGGCTGATGTCATTCAGCACGTCCTGGATTCAAACTCGCGACTCCAGGGGTGATAGTCAGCGTCAATACTCGCTGAGATACACAGACCCCAATAGTATTAGCTCGCCAGCTTGAGGTCGTTTACACTGGATGTGGCGAAGCTGCACGTCATCACAGAATGTTTACCAACCATGCACCAGTCAGATAAACTGCACAAATAATAATAATAATAATAATTTCTAGAACTGAATGCAGGTGTCTCGAGCATTTATTAAAGTTAAAGTCAGGCTTCTCGCCATTATTACATAACTGCCTGAGCGTGATGATTTGATCCAATCGTGATTATTGTGCATTTCATATTCCGATCCCATTTTAATGTCCAAATAAAGGAATTTTAAGCACATATTAGCAGGTTGATACATGAAGTGTTAATAACACGCAGTGACACAGAGGAGGAGACGCCCGCTTCAGCTATTTCAATGGAGATGATCGAATGAAGAACATATTTTCAGTGTCTCCCTTTATGCATAATAATGGCTTGCAGGTTTAATGCGAGAGCCTTAAAATAACATGTGAGAGTGAAGAATGTAGGACAGAAATATTTTAATATTATATAAAAATCTGACCAAGACTCAAGTTGACTAAAAGAGAAATATTTTAAGCTATAAATGTTTGGTAGGTTGTGATCATTTTTAAACTGATTGACTATTGATCTAGAATGTGTTTCCAATGAAAGAACAGAAAACAGGAACACACGAGTCACAGATTAGGATCAGAAAGTGCGTACTGTAACCGCCGGGTGGTGACGGTTAAGACGCACAGTCAGAGCAGTTAAAGAGATGGGTTAGACGAGTAAAATGGAGCTTATTTTTAGAGGAGCTTCAGGGTGGTACGGCTCGACAGGATCTAGAATGACTGACTAATAGCCCACATTAGACTGCGAGCAGCGCAACAGACTGAACTCAACCCACAGCTTTAGACCATGCTGCCATGTTTATAGCGTTTCCCGAGATGAAGAGAGAACGGTCTTCTGCTGCAGCGACAACACACGGTCCCTGGAATTCCCCGGCATACCGCCGCCTGACCGCAGTCTCTTTAAACCGTGGCCCACACATCAACACACAAACCATGATCATGCGCGCTGAACGCTGGTGTGGCCCTCTGTACCACAGACAGGTCATTAATGTTAATCGAAACCAAGCTTTCTCACACTCTCTTGTCTGTTTGTGTAAACAAATGTCCCAACTCGCCTATTGAGGTGATGAATCACTTATTTTGGTATGGACTGTGTGGTTTCTATAACCTTCTTACTGCTGGACACATTCTCTCTGTTGAGATGAGGAAGCACAAAGGAGGATTTATTGCTCAGACATTTTAGTTGTATTTAATTATATTAAGTATCAATGTTGTCTCGGATGATTCTTGTAAAATTCCCCAAGAGAAATAACATGAATGAGTCAGAATGGTTTAGATACAGTAAGAGTATAGAGCTATACAATGAATGGGGATTACATTTCTCAGATAAGTTAATCTTGGAAGAATTGGTTTTCCAATTGAATTTAGTATTCTTTAAAAAATGCAATTATTAATTAAGAGTTGAAATAATTTAATTTAACTAAACAATTACACAGTTGTTGGAATTTTGTTATAAAATCAAAGTGCGTAAAAATAGGCTAAAATATTTTTTAGTGTGTTGTCATATGAAAAACCAGTAATGATGCTGATTCAAGTTTCATAAATCTTAAGTATACAAAACAGCTTTTGCTTAATTTCTGAAAGAAATATAATTCAGGAGTGGCGCTGTAATTTTTTTATTTTGCTGTAGATTCAGGAGTGGCACTGTAGATTCAGGAGTGGTGCTGTAGTTTCAGTAGTTGCACAGTAGATTCAGTAGTACCGCTGTAGATTCAGTAGTACCTCTGTAGATTCAGGAGTGGTGCTGTAGTTTCAGTAGTTGCACAGTAGATTCAGTAGTACCGCTGTAGATTCAGGAGTGGTGCTGTAGTTTCAGTAGTTGCACAGTAGATTCAGTAGTACCGCTGTAGATTCAGGAGTGGTGCTGTAGTTTCATTAGTTGCGCTGTAGATTCAGTAGTACCGCTGTAGATTCAGGAGTGGTGCTGTAGTTTCAGTAGTTGCACAGTAGATTCAGAAGTACCGCTGTAGATTCAGGAGTGGTGCTGTAGTATCAGTAGTTGCGCTGTAGATTCAGTAGTACCGCTGTAGATTCAGGAGTGGTGCTGTAGTTTCATTAGTTGCGCTGTAGATTCAGTAGTACCACTGTAGATTCAGGAGTGGCGCTGTAGATTCAGGAGTGGTGCTGTAGGTTCAGTAGTACCACTGTAGATTCAGGAGTAGTGCTGTAGGTTCAGTAGTACCGCTGTAGATTCAGGAGTGGTGCTGTAGTTTCATTAGTTGCGCTGTAGATTCAGTAGTACCACTGTAGATTCAGGAGTGGCGCTGTAGATTCAGGAGTGGTGCTGTAGGTTCAGTAGTACCACTGTAGATTCAGGAGTGGTGCTGTAGGTTCAGTAGTACCACTGTAGATTCTGGAGTGGTGCTGTAGTTTCAGTAGTTGCGAAGTAGATTCAGTAGTACCGCTGTAGATTCAGGAGTGGTGCTGTAGGTTCAGTAGTACCACTGTAGATTCAGGAGTGGTGCTGTAGGTTCAGTAGTACCACTGTAGATTCTGGAGTGGTGCTGTAGTTTCAGTAGTTGCGAAGTAGATTCAGTAGTAGCGTTTTAAGTTCAGTAGTACCGCTGTAGATTCAGGAGTAGCGCTTTAGAATCAATAGTGGTGATGTAGATTCTGTAGTAGCGTTTTAAGTTCAGTAGTACCGCTTTAGATTCAGGAGGGGCGCTGTAGATTTTGAAATTGTGCTGTAGTTTCAGTAGTTGCAGAGTAGATTCAGTAGTAACGCTGTGGATTCAGGAGTGGCGCTGTAGATTCAGGGGTGGCACTGTAGATTCAGGGGTGGCACTGTAGATTCAGTAGTGGTGCTGTAGATCCAGTGGTATTGCTGTAGATTCAGTAGTTGCACTGCAGATTAAAGAGTATTGCTGTAGATTCCGTAGTGGCAGACCGCTGCTGGAAAGTGATGCAGGAAACACTGTCAAATCTATTATAATTACAGTTTAAGTAATTGTTTAGATCTCTTCTGAAACTTTAGAGATGACACATGTGAGATTATTGGGGTCAGAAGACTCGAGCAACAGTGTCTCCATTTAATCTTATTTCGTCCAGGACAAACAATTGAGATATTAAAGAGATCTCATTTGTTTTTTTTAATTCTGTTAAAATGGTCCACCCTTACAAGGCGACAGGGAGCTGTGTTGAAAGGCTCTTTATGAGGGTACTATACAAACTAATGAAGCACTTGCGGCGGTGAACACTTTGGTGGGGTGTTTTCAGCCTGTGGCAGAGGCCGGCGTGTCTGCAGAGTTCGGGGAGTCGGATTTGTCTCTGAGCCAGCGCTCGTTGATCTGTCAGACAGATTCAGCTCAGGTTTACGCTTCAACGGATCCCTGCTTTCTGCCACCACAGAGTGGGGGCTTACGAGGTGCTCCAGATTTAGTATGAATGCGTTATTTATTCCCATTTACTTTTCCTTTTTTAAATCGGTGGTTGTGGATATTTTTCTTTGCTCCATGAGGCATCTTCTTTTGCAAGGTTTGAGAAACTTAAGCCATTCCATGATGCCTACCACAGAGCAAGAACACAAATGAATAAAACCAAGTAAAAATATTGGGTACATTTGTAAAACATCTTACATACTGGAGAGATTTATACACATCATCACAGACAGATATCCATGTAGCACTAGTGTGTGTTATTCTGTATGATTTGGACGTTGTAACATGCCTTTATACAGAATGATTGGTAGCGTCTCTAAAGGATGCCTGCTGGGCCTTGAACTCTTTAAACATTCCTCAACTCATCTTCACATACTTGCTTCAAATGGCACTTCTAAAGCATTAGCGCTCTTTACATGCACCATTAACGTACTTTTTCTGCTCCCACCCGCTGTTCTAGAGGAAAAACATGACGGCAAGAGACAAAATGATAAAGCGTTCACACAAATCCAGGTGTTCTTTGGAAAAAGGAATGTTAGTAACTGTTCCTACTGAAATCCTGGAGAATTCTATACAAAAGGGTATTTTTTAGTTTGTGCTTAATATCATAAAACGTTAATAATATTTTATAATAATATGAATTAACCAACTTAAAATAACAACACTATTAACACATTTCTTCAGCTATGTGATTGAGGCTCTATGTGATTCACACTCTTAGAAGAAAAGGTTCCATACATAACCCAAAAGGGTTCTATCACTCACTTCATGTTTGGAACCCCAAAAAGTTCCTATAAAGAATCCAAAATGTTTCTATCGCTCGTTTCCTATTTGGAACCCCAAAAAGGTTCCATACTTAATCCAAAAGGGTTCTATCGCTCACTTCCTATTTGGAACCCCAAAAAGATTCCATAATTAACCCAAAAGTGTTATATCGCTCATTTCATATTTGGAACCACAAAAAGGTTCCATACATAACCCAAAAGGGTTCTATCGCTCTGTTCATATTTGGAACCCCAAAAAGGTTACATACTTAATCCAAAAGGGTTCTATTGCTCACTTCCTATTTGGAACCCCAAAAAGATTCCATAATTAACCCAAAAGTGTTATATCGCTCATTTCATATTTGGAACCACAAAAAGGTTCCATACATAACCCAAAAGGGTTCTATCGCTCTGTTCATATTTGGAACCCCAAAAAGGTTCCATACTTAATCCAAAAGGGTTCTATTGCTCACTTCCTATTTGGAACTCCAAAAAGATTCCATAATTAACCCAAAAGTGTTATATCGCTCATTTCATATTTGGAACCACAAAAAGGTTCCATACATAACCCAAAAGGTTTCTATCGCTCGCTTCATATTTGGAACATCAAAAAGGTTCTATATAGATCCCAAAATGTTTCTATTGCTCACTGAGTATTTGGAACACCAAAAAGGTTCCATACTTAATCCAAAAGGGTTCTATTGCTCACTTCCTATTTGGAACCTCAAAAAGGTTCTATATAGATCCCAAAACGTTTCTATTGCTCAATGAGTATTTGGAATCCCAAAAAAGGTTCTATCAAAAGATTTTTCGATATGGAATTGTAACATTTGTTTTTTGTTTAGTTTTTAAATGTTTTTGTTTTATTACTAGAAGAAAGTTTAATAGAAATGTGAATTAAATAGTTCATATAAATACTATATCACTAAAAAAGTGAAAGAACCATATAGTGTAAAACACATTGAAGTATTATTTAGTAGAGCATTTTTAATATATTCATGTTTACAACAACACATCCAATAAAGAACACAATTCATATATAATAACTTCATATATATATATATATATATATATATATATATCACAATTCGTTATAACATTTTGACTTAATAAATTCACATGTTTGTGATAATAAGCTAAAAGTCTATAAAGTTTTTGCAAAAAGAGTTCCTTTTTTTGTAAGTTTTTGTAAATAGAACCTTTTTGTCAAAAATGGTTCCTCAGAGCCGAGTGAAGAACCCTAGGGTTCTATGTAGAACCCCAAAGAAACTTTGATTAGTATGATTATATTTTACATATAGTTATAAGCTACGGTTGAACTTATAACAGCACATACGATATCACCATTAATATCTGCTGTGACTAATGTGTTCCCAGTCATTCTTAAATCATGATCTCATGCATCAAACAGGACAAAATAAAACAATCAAGTGTTTTCAAGTTTGAAAGTCTCCACATTTCCCTTTCGCCCACCAAACTGATTTGTCTCTAAAAACAATGAGCTCACATTTATCGGCTGCTGATGAAGAGACACGGAAAACCGGGACAGTGAGCTCCTGCTTCACACAGGACATTGGGAGTGCATGTCCAAGAGAGAGCTGTGTACTGAACTTAATTACATCATCAGGGTCTCTTCAGAACTCATTTATCCACGACTCCAGATTATCTGTATACATTTGCATGCCTAATTTCTTCTTGAATTGGTGATGGATTATTGTACATTTGTACAGAACTTACAGAACTCACACTGTCCTTAATATGTGGCTTTCACAAGGACTCGTTTCAGGAGTGAAGTATGTTAGAAAGTCCCTGTAGTTCACTTCTGTACTTTCTCTACATTGAAGGAAGACAAACAAACTTCAACTGGCTGTGAATAAAAATTCCAGAGGCAACTCCCAGACAAACGGCTACTGCTGTCGCGGGTTGACTTTCCCTAATTTTGCTGGTTCAACCCAAAACAATTTGTACTTGTGGGTGTGTACAAGCTTCCATTTTTATAACGCTGGAGTCATTAGTCTGTGTTGTTTTGTCTTTGTGTGAAACATTATACACATATAAAGACTGCAATGAGCTACACGTCCATACTGATAACGTTATTGTGATGTTCTGTTACTACATTTGTCAAAGATTATACCCCTAAAATAATGACACATGAACCCACTGGACTGAAATGGGTGCAGTTTTGGGGAAACTACCTTTTAAATGCCAAGCTATAAGCTAGTCAAGTATTTAAAGTACAATAAAGTTTATATTTTCAGAACTACATGATTCGTTTAAATCGAGTAGTATTTATATTGCACAAAACACTTGGATATTTACTGTAGGTGATAGTGTGGAATATTAATATCTAAATTTATACGTAACAATTAACAAAACGCAAAAATAAAACCTTCTAATCTATATAAATAAATTGAAAACTTCACTTAAAGTTGCGGCACTTTTGCACGCGGTATTTCAGCGCTAAAATCGGCATCTTATTCACTAACCACCCGCAATGTAGCTTAACCGTCGCAGCCGGCGCTAACATTGTGCCGTGTCTGGAGTATTTAAAGTAACTGCCATTGCTTTCCGCGCAAGCACGCGTCCTTCTGTGCTTATTATACATTGCACGAAAAATCCCTGGCGCAATTTAGATGGCGCGAAAATGTTGAGAAAGACCGTTATTGCCATTTTTGCTTCATTAAAGAGCACCTATTATGGTTTTTAAACATGCCTAATTTTGTTTTAAAGGACTCATGCAATAGATGTACATGCATCCGAGGTCAAAAACACTTTCATTTGCTCATAATTTCAATCGCAGCATTAAATTTTATTCCCAGTGTCAAAAACGACTCGTTCAATGATCCGTTCTAAAGGATTCATTCTAAACTCCGCCTTTCAGAGAGCCTGCTCTGCTCTGATTGGTCAGATGTCCCAGTCTGTTGTGATTGGTCCACGGCTTAGTGTAATGTTTGAGGGCGGGTCAAAGCTGTTTGTGAGCAGCCAGTGAAGATCAGAGGCGGGTTTTGTGTTACCAAATGACGTATGATAGTTTATAGGAAGTCTGGAATTACTAATGACTTGTTTCAGGTGTTCAGAATTGATTCTTGCTTTTGGGAGTCAATGATGCCATTTGTCGTGCACTTTGATTTTTGAAACTTTAATATTTTTTTTACATTCACAAACAGCTATATTACACACTACATGACAGACCATATTTGAAAAACCATAATAGGCGGTCTTTAACATATCTAAAAATATGCCAAACAAGCTAATTGCAAGTGGTCAAATCAGATTTGTGCGTTCAGACCAGGGCTGGACTGGTAAGCTGGCATACCGGGCACTTTCCCAGTGGGCTGACGTACTTTTTGGCTGATCAGGGGCGGAATGGCCATCAGGGGAACCGAGCGGGCCGGTGGTTTGGCAGCGAAACGTGCCGAATGGGCCGCGATAAGCAACAAAGAGCCGCTGTATTATGCAGAACGGACCACAAAACGGCACCGCGATATGCAGAAAAGGACAGTGAACACCCCCGTTTTAAGTGCCTCACCCGCTCAACAACATTCCCCCCCCCCCGGCTTAACAGTTGGGCCAGTTGCCATGTAAAATCCCGGGCCGATTTCTCTTCCCAGTCCAGCCCTGGTTCAGACATAACCAACCTATCTGCATGGGTTGCTTTGGTAACGACGTAGGCACACCCACGTGACGATGCTTACAAAACAGATGCGGGAACAATGGAGGTGCATCATCTCACTCTCCAAATAAATGCCTTGTCCAGTCGCGGTCCAAAACTGATCCGTCGCACAAGAACAACTCGGCGACAGAGGAGACTGGTAAATATTGTGATGTTCCGTTCTGCAGTCACCGATTTTTGATGTCATCCTTGTGTGTCTCGTTAAGAGTGATGCGAAAGACCATTCAAAATCCCAATTGAGCAGTAAGAGTCAAATCAGATTTCAGCCGCTTTTGAAATCACCTCCCGATGTGGTTCATGTGGTTTTTGCTGTCCAGACAAAAAACTCATCTGAATATGCAAAAAATAAATTAAAATAAAATTTTATTTACATTAAACTGTTTTTGTACCATTAGACAAACTATATAAAAAAAATGATTTTTCACAAGCTTTTTTTTTTCTTTATTATATTTGATGCATTAGACTTTAAAGGTCATTGTGACATTTGTTCTGGAAGTTTTTCAACAGGGGTAAATCTTGGGGTATTATCAGAGGACTCTCTGGACTTTTTAGAGATAACAAATATTTGAGAGTTTTCATAACAATCATGAGTCTCATGAATAATTAATTAGACTTCTGAATGATACTTTTGTGTTCTTTTGAAGCTTGAAGAGGTGTCACCATAAACTGCCATTGTGACATCACAATGGCATCACAGACAGAAACTCATATAGAGTTACAACAACACAAGAGTGAGTAAACAATGACTGAATTTACATTTTTGGGTGACTTTCGATCCTTTTAGATCCTCCGCTGCACTGAGTGATATTATGACTGATCTTAGAAACTAGACCATGCTAAAAATGATCTTTGACGCAAGTGTAGTAAACTAAAAAAAGAAAGAACGAGACTGGAATGAAGAACAGTCACTTTTCACCAAGACATACATATTATGCTGGCCAACTTAACCAGTGACCACTAAAGAGTCCCTCTGCTTGCTGCTGGTGAAACGCCAGACCAAAACTCTGAGTAAAGACTCGAGGAGAGAGAAAGAAAGTGGCTTCTAGTGAAGTGTGTCACCTCGTAGGGCTGGGCAACACCCTTCCGCAGGCACAGTTGCATCATCACAGTTCAACGCATCATCAAAGAGAGACATCTCCGCTCAGCGGCACAACCGTGGGAGTAGCAACAAACATGATCCACATCCATATCATCAGAACACAGCCCCGTAGGCCACAAACGCAGCATTCCATATTTACAGCAAGATTGCCGTAATTACACACGGTAAAAGGAACACATTGTGCATTGCAACATTTTATGTCGCTTGATTTTATACTTAGTAACAGTTCCACTGAACCGCCGGGGACATTTTCTGATATGCATTCACCAACGTCAGTAGCGAAACAAACACTTTGCACCACAATTGTGTTTTGCAACATTTGTTTCCAGCAGCCAAAATGCATTTGGGACTTGCACAGGAAGTGAAATACAAGCAGCACAGATCAGTTGATCCGTCATTCTAAACTAAACTATTTTTGGCTATTAATGTTGACTTAAGTAGATCTCAGGGGAAAATGTATGATGTGACCCCTTTAAAGCAGGTTCATGTGTATACTGGATGATGCATGAATAGCAGGTTTGGGCGCTGTGATATCATGAAATGTCTCAGTCATGGTTACTGCAGACGTCACTGGGACTGATCAAATACAGGAGAGAGGGGTACAACTCAATAAACCACTCCAGAGCCAGTCTGTTCCTTTATTTGCTGTCGCAATATGTTTTGGGGCCGCTCCACCATGTCTTCTGGTTGGCCTCAGCAGGACTGTTAACACACTGCACATTTTAAACGCTGCCATTAAAAGCCGCACTCTTTAAATCCCAGGGTTATTTTTAGCTTGTCTCTGTTCTGGGGAAAAATGAGGAGAGTGGTTTGAATGCAGACTGAAGTTCATCTCCTCCAACCGTCCTGTGCCAGCTTCAACAACGCCTGTAAAAGTTTGAACTCAATCACTCACACATTTGAGATTTCAGCCGTTTGAAAAGAGCAGTTTGATAGAGAGCTTTTTGTTTTCACTTCTTTAATGCTTCTACTACAGTGTTGCAGAGTTACTAAAAATAGTGATTCTAATCATCTAAATATATATATATGGGGCAGTGGTGGCTCAGTGGTTGAGGCTCAGAGTTACTGACCAGAAGGTCAGGGGTTCAAGCCCCAGCATCACCAAGATGCCACTGTTGGGCCCTTGAGTAAGACACTTAACTCCAGGTTGCTCCGGGGATTGTCCCTGTAATAAGTGCTCTGTATAGTCACATTGGTATTCAGAAGGTTGCTGGTCTGATCCCACATGCCACCACCATTGTGTCATTGAGTAAGACACTTAACTCCAGGTTGATCAGCGGATTGTTCCTGTAATAATGTGGCATCTGTAGTAACAACACTTGGTCCTCAGAAGGTTACTGGTTCGATCACCACAGCCACCACCATTGTGTCCTTGAGTAAGACACTTAACTCCAGGTTGCTCGTGGATTAGTCCCTGTAATAAGTGCACTGTAAGTCACTTTAGCATGAAATGCGTCGCTGCTATTATGCATGAAATGTAAACTGTAAATATTAGCTCTGTAAATGCATGCTGTTTTTAGCCTGAACTGCATCGCTGTTTTTAGCATAAACGCATAGCTGTTTTTAGCATGAACTGCATCGCTGTTTTTAGCCTGAACTGCATCGCTGTTTTTAGCCTGAACTGCATCGCTGTTTTTAGACTGAACTGCATCGCTGTTTTAGCCTGAACTGCATCGCTGTTTTTAGCCTGAACTGCATCGCTGTTTTTAGCCTGAACTGCATCGCTGTTTTTAGCCTGAACTGCATCGCTGTTTTAGCCTGAACTGCATCGCTGTTTTAGCCTGAACTGCATCGCTGTTTTTAGCCTGAACTGCATCGCTGTTTTTAGCCTGAACTGCATCGCTGTTTTAGCCTGAACTGCATCGCTGTTTTAGCCTGAACTGCATCGCTGTTTTTAGCATGAAACGCATCGCTGTTTTTAGCCTGAAATGCATCGCTGTTTTTAGCCTGAACTGCATCGCTGTTTTTAGCCTGAACTGCATCGCTGTTTTTAGCATGAAACGCATCGCTGTTTTTAGCCTGAACTGCATCGCTGTTTTTAGCCTGAACTGCATCGCTGTTTTTAGCATGAACTGCATCGCTGTTTTAGCCTGAACTGCATCGCTGTTTTTAGCCTGAACTGCATCGCTGTTTTAGCCTGAACTGCATCGCTGTTTTTAGCCTGAACTGCATCGCTGTTTTTAGCATGAACTGCATCGCTGTTTTTAGCCTGAACTGCATCGCTGTTTTTAGCCTGAACTGCATCGCTGTTTTTAGCCTGAACTGCATCGCTGTTTTTAGCCTGAACTGCATCGCTGTTTTTAGCCTGAACTGCATCGCTGTTTTAGCCTGAACTGCATCGCTGTTTTTAGCCTGAACTGCATCAGCTGTTTTTAGCCTGAACTGCATCGCTGTTTTTAGCCTGAACTGCATCGCTGTTTTTAGCCTGAACTGCATCGCTGTTTTTAGCATGAAACTGCATCGCTGTTTTTAGCCTGAACTGCATCGCTGTTTTTAGCCTGAACTGCATCGCTGTTTTAGCCTGAACTGCATCGCTGTTTTAGCCTGAACTGCATCGCTGTTTTTAGCCTGAACTGCATCGCTGTTTTTAGCCTGAACTGCATCGCTGTTTTAGCCTGAACTGCATCGCTGTTTTAGCCTGAACTGCATCGCTGTTTTAGCATGAACTGCATCGCTGTTTTAGCCTGAACTGCATCGCTGTTTTTAGCCTGAACTGCATCGCTGTTTTAGCATGAACTGCATCGCTGTTTTTAGCACTGAAACTGCATCGCTGTTTTTAGCCTGAACTGCATCGCTGTTTTTAGCCTGAACTGCATCGCTGTTTTTAGCCTGAACTGCATCGCTGTTTTTAGCCTGAACTGCATCGCTGTTTTTAGCCTGAACTGCATCGCTGTTTTTAGCCTGAACTGCATCGCTGTTTTTAGCCTGAACTGCATCGCTGTTTTAGCCTGAACTGCATCGCTGTTTTTAGCCTGAACTGCATCGCTGTTTTAGCCTGAACTGCATCGCTGTTTTTAGCCTGAACTGCATCGCTGTTTTTAGCCTGAACTGCATCGCTGTTTTAGCCTGAACTGCATCGCTGTTTTTAGCCTGAACTGCATCGCTGTTTTTAGCCTGAACTGCATCGCTGTTTTTAGCCTGAACTGCATCGCTGTTTTTAGCCTGAACTGCATCGCTGTTTTTAGCATGAAACGCATCGCTGTTTTTAGCCTGAACTGCATCGCTGTTTTTAGACTGAACTGCATCGCTGTTTTAGCCTGAACTGCATCGCTGTTTTTAGCCTGAACTGCATCGCTGTTTTTAGCATGAACTGCATCGCTGTTTTAGCCTGAACTGCATCGCTGTTTTTAGCCTGAACTGCATCGCTGTTTTAGCCTGAACTGCATCGCTGTTTTTAGCCTGAACTGCATCGCTGTTTTTAGCCTGAACTGCATCGCTGTTTTTAGCCTGAACTGCATCGCTGTTTTTAGCCTGAACTGCATCGCTGTTTTTAGCCTGAACTGCATCGCTGTTTTAGCCTGAACTGCATCGCTGTTTTAGCCTGAACTGCATCGCTGTTTTTAGCCTGAACTGCATCGCTGTTTTAGCATGAACTGCATCGCTGTTTTAGCCTGAACTGCATCGATGTTTTTAGCCTGAACTGCATCGCTGTTTTTAGCCTGAACTGCATCGCTGTTTTTAGCCTGAACTGCATCGCTGTTTTTAGCCTGAACTGCATCGCTGTTTTAGCCTGAACTGCATCGCTGTTTTTAGCATGAAACGCATCGCTGTTTTTAGCCTGAAATGCATCGCTGTTTTTAGCCTGAACTGCATCGCTGTTTTTAGCCTGAACTGCATCGCTGTTTTTAGCATGAAACGCATCGCTGTTTTTAGACTGAACTGCATCGCTGTTTTTAGCCTGAACTGCATCGCTGTTTTTAGCATGAAACGCATCGCTGTTTTTAGCCTGAACTGCATCGCTGTTTTTAGCCTGAACTGCATCGCTGTTTTTAGCATGAACTGCATCGCTGTTTTTAGACTGAACTGCATCGCTGTTTTTAGACTGAACTGCATCGCTGTTTTAGCATGAACTGCATCGCTGTTTTTAGCATGAACTGCATCGCTGTTTTTAGCCTGAACTGCATCGCTGTTTTTAGCATGAACTGCATCGCTGTTTTTAGCCTGAACTGCATCGCTGTTTTTAGCATGAACTGCATCGCTGTTTTTAGCCTGAACTGCATCGCTGTTTTTAGCCTGAACTGCATCGCTGTTTTTAGCATGAACTGCATCGCTGTTTTTAGCCTGAACTGCATCGCTGTTTTTAGCATGAACTGCATCGCTGTTTTAGCCTGAACTGCATCGCTGTTTTTAGCCTGAACTGCATCGCTGTTTTTAGCATGAACTGCATCGCTGTTTTTAGCCTGAACTGCATCGCTGTTTTTAGCCTGAACTGCATCGCTGTTTTTAGCCTGAACTGCATCGCTGTTTTTAGCCTGAACTGCATCGCTGTTTTTAGCCTGAACTGCATCGCTGTTTTTAGCCTGAACTGCATCGCTGTTTTTAGCATGAACTGCATCGCTGTTTTTAGCCTGAACTGCATCGCTGTTTTAGCCTGAACTGCATCGCTGTTTTTAGCCTGAACTGCATCGCTGTTTTTAGCCTGAACTGCATCGCTGTTTTAGCATGAACTGCATCGCTGTTTTTAGCCTGAACTGCATCGCTGTTTTTAGCCTGAACTGCATCGCTGTTTTTAGCATGAACTGCATCGCTGTTTTTAGACTGAACTGCATCGCTGTTTTAGCCTGAACTGCATCGCTGTTTTTAGCCTGAACTGCATCGCTGTTTTTAGCATGAACTGCATCGCTGTTTTTAGCATGAACTGCATCGCTGTTTTTAGCATGAACTGCATCGCTGTTTTTAGCATGAACTGCATCGCTGTTTTAGCCTGAACTGCATCGCTGTTTTTAGCCTGAACTGCATCGCTGTTTTTAGCCTGAACTGCATCGCTGTTTTTAGCCTGAACTGCATCGCTGTTTTTAGCCTGAACTGCATCGCTGTTTTTAGCCTGAACTGCATCGCTGTTTTAGCCTGAACTGCATCGCTGTTTTTAGCCTGAACTGCATCGCTGTTTTTAGCCTGAACTGCATCGCTGTTTTTAGCCTGAACTGCATCGCTGTTTTAGCCTGAACTGCATCGCTGTTTTAGCCTGAACTGCATCGCTGTTTTTAGCCTGAACTGCATCGCTGTTTTAGCCTGAACTGCATCGCTGTTTTAGCCTGAACTGCATCGCTGTTTTTAGCCTGAACTGCATCGCTGTTTTTAGCCTGAACTGCATCGCTGTTTTTAGCATGAAACGCATCGCTGTTTTTAGCCTGAACTGCATCGCTGTTTTAGCCTGAACTGCATCGCTGTTTTAGCCTGAACTGCATCGCTGTTTTAGCCTGAACTGCATTGATGTTTTTAGCCTGAACTGCATCGCTGTTTTTAGCATGAAACGCATCGCTGTTTTTAGCCTGAACTGCATCGATGTTTTTAGCCTGAACTGCATCGCTGTTTTTAGCATGAAACGCATCGCTGTTTTTAGCCTGAACTGCATCGCTGTTTTAGCCTGAACTGCATCGCTGTTTTAGCCTGAACTGCATCGCTGTTTTTAGCCTGAACTGCATTGATGTTTTTAGCCTGAACTGCATCGCTGTTTTTAGCCTGAACTGCATCGCTGTTTTTAGCATGAACTGCATCGCTGTCATGAACTGCATGACAAAATACATCACTGTTTTTTACATCTTTGTGTTACAGAATATTTCTTTAAATGCTGCTGTGTATCAGTATGTTTTTGGCTCAGTTATATAATAGGGGCGTTTTCTCATTTTTGATTAGTTGTTTGTAGTTTGAATTTATCTTGTCAAGTTCACTGCTGTCAATCTACCTTAGATACTCGTTGTTTTGGAGCCTAGTTTACTAATCTCATTTTGTTATAAATTGCCTAGTCTTATTTTAAAAGACATTGCCCCCTTAAATAGTGTGCAGTATAGTTAACTACTTTTTCCAAGATTACATTTTGAGTAGTTTTGTGAAACTATTGTTTCTAAGTAGCTTTTCCATCTACTGGGAACAAACAATCTGTGCGCATTACGCTGACGTCAGTACATCGCATAAATGCCACACTGACCTTATTCCAACATCACACCGTGGGAGGCCGATCAAAGCGTCACCCCAACATTATAAATGACTTCTGCACAGTGTGAGCATTGTCAGGTTTCTGTTATGTCATAATCGAAAACAGACATGAAATAAAATGAAAAACAATGAATTTCAAGATTTCTGCTGGGATTCCTGATTAAAAGAGAAAAATGTTGCTGTTATTGGTGCAATCCTTGATACTCACAAAGCAATAATGGTGTAATATCTACTGAAATTCAGCCCTAAACATTTTTTTTTTCATTCAACTATTAACATCAATGACATCACACATAATTGGCTATCACTACGGAGACCCTGATATGAACATTTTTATCAAATACCATTTTAACACAAAACATTTAATTTTTTACTTTGCTTATTTTGTCATCAGATCACTATGTTTACTTAGGAATGCTTAAAAAATGTATAGAGTAACAAAAGCCTTTTTTTACTGTTTTAAAAATAAATAATGTCCAATATATATATATATATAATATCAGATATCTCAGAAGTCAGAGTCGTTTTGGATGGTTTCCCTCATCATGTAGCCTATAGGTCACATCCGTTAATGGCGTTTTTGTAACATAAGAACGAGACTAAATAAACTTGAAATATTACATGTGTCAATATACTGTCAATAGATAGAGATTTTGCTATATTGTGATATGCAAACAGCAACTTCAACAGATTTATATGGAGTTATGATGAACATAAGGTGCATTTCTAACTGTTCTGAGACCAGTGCAGACAGACAGCACACTGGAGGTTACGTCATGCACTAAATAGGGAGCAAGGGTGCATCCTATAGCTCTACTATAACTGTTCTGAGACCAGTGCAGACAGACAGCACACTGGAGGTTAAGTCATGCACTAAATAGGGAGCAAGGGAGCATCCTATAGCTCTCCTGTAACTGTTCTGAGACCAGTGCAGACAGACAGCACACTAGAGGTTAAGTCATTCACTAAATAGGGAGCAAGGGTGCATCCTATAGCTCTCTATAACTGTTCTGAGACCAGTGCAGACAGACAGCACACTGGAGGTTAAGTCATTCACTAAATAGGGAGCAAGGGTGCATCCTATAGCTCTCTATAACTGTTCTGAGACCAGTGCAGACAGACAGCACACTGGAGGTTAAGTCATGCACTAAATAGGGAGCAAGGGAGCATCCTATAGCTCTCCTATAACTGTTCTGAGACCAGTGCAGACAGACAGCACACCGGAGGTTAAGTCATGCACTAAATAGGGAGCAAGGGAGCATCCTATAGCTCTCTATAACTGTTCTGAGACCAGTGCAGACAGACAGCACACCGGAGGTTAAGTCATGCACTAAATAGGGAGCAAGGGAGCATCCTATAGCTCTCCTATAACTGTTCTGAGACCAGTGCAGACAGACAGCACACTGGAGGTTAAGTCATGCACTAAATAGGGAGCAAGGGAGCATCCTATAGCTCTCTATAACTGTTCTGAGACCAGTACAGACAGACAGCACACTGGAGGTTAAGTCATGCACTAAATAGGGAGCAAGGGAGCATCCTATAGCTCTCCTATAACTGTTCTGAGACCAGTGCAGACAGACAGCACACTGGAGGTTAAGTCATGCACTAAATAGGGAGCAAGGGAGCATCCTATAGCTCTCCTATAACTGTTCTGAGACCAGTGCAGACAGACAGCACACTGGAGGTTAAGTCATGCACTAAATAGGGAGCAAGGGAGCATCCTATAGCTCTCCTATAACTGTTCTGAGACCAGTACAGACAGACAGCACACTGGAGGTTAAGTCATGCACTAAATAGGGAGCAAGGGAGCATCCTATAGCTCTCCTATAACTGTTCTGAGACCAGTGCAGACAGACAGCACACTGGAGGTTAAGTCATGCACTAAATAGGGAGCAAGGGAGCATCCTATAGCTCTCTATAACTGTTCTGAGACCAGTACAGACAGACAGCACACTGGAGGTTAAGTCATGCACTAAATAGGGAGCAAGGGAGCATCCTTTAGCTCTCCTATAACTGTTCTGAGACCAGTGCAGACAGACAGCACACTGGAGGTTAAGTCATGAAATAATTTCAAGAAATATAGACAGGTTTTTTCCGGCATTGAACATTTTTCTGCATCCACCCAAGCAATAGATCGATAGTAATTTGTAATACAATCTGTTTTACCACCTCAAATGAAATACGCAAAATAATATGATGAAAGCCTTCACTATATCGTGTACAAGATTGGCCTCTTTTAATTACTAGCAGCATTTATTCAGGAAGTAAATAGTCCATTTTGATGATTTAATCTTTACTTTTAACACTTCCAGCCTATTGAGAGTACCTGATCAAGATAACTTAAAAACAGGCATCAGTATGTTTCTACATACAGTAGCCCACTCGCAGACATTTCTTATTGCTAAGAAATATAATCTTAAATCAGAAAAGTCAGGGGACGGAGAGCAGGGGAGCCCCTTTGAGTCCGAAAGAAATCTTGGCCGTCCGCTGCTCTTGAAATTGAGAGGAAAGGATTACGAGATTAGTACTAACAGGATGCAGTAAATTCTCATTATGCTATTTGGAGAGAAAAGGGCAGAAAATGTCAGGCTGCTCTTGAGAAGTCAAGAGAAAATACCAAATATTTACACACACGCACATGCCAATGCACACACACAAACACTGTTGGACAGGCAAAGGCAGACTATGTCATTGGAGGACTGCGGCGAGGGGAACCGTGTGTGGAGAATGCAGTGTTTGTGCTTTGGTCTGTATGAGCTAGAGAGAGAGGAACCTGTCTGAATTTGGCCAGGGGAAGAAATTAAGTATTAGCCGCTCCCTAAACGCATACTACGCAGTCTGCGTTGGGCACCAGCTCCCTAGGGGGGCACCATCTTACCCTAGGATGGCACCAGAAAGTCCACCGGTTGCCCTTGCTCGCACGTTATACGTTACGTCGTTTTATGAATTGTGTTTGCATGCATGCGTTCCTGTTTCGCAATAGAGTGTTTGCGCTGTTTGTGGAGTCTTGATCTGTAAGAAAAAGAAGGGGTGATAGTAAATGAACCCTCTGCCCACTCCTTGAATTCTTTCACTACCCACAAGACATTTTAACACACAATTTACAGCCACAGAGAGTCACAATAAGGAAGCTTGTAGCTGCTCTGGAGGATCTCTTTCACCACACCGAGGATGGTATTGTCATTAAAACGCCACTTAAAGCCTGAATCATCTCACAGGTGGATCTCCAAGTGCTCCAAACTCGACTTTTCTCCTTTAATTCTTCTGTCAAGCGACTCCATCACTGGGCTCGCAGTCACTACGGATCTCAGTCACCATCCGAGGCTTAAGTAGATTCATTAAGACAGGCCTGTCGTTCTCAAAGCCGTTGGACTTGCATGCATTTTCCACACAGATCCTTAAAACGCACGGCACGAGTCCAGCGGGCTGCTGCATCCAGTGGTTTGATAGATATACCATAATCCATGTAAAGTGATATGAGATGGAAAGTTCTCTGAATTTTGTGCTCCGAACAAAATCAAGAATATGTCAGAAAATAGGCGTTTCGTAAATCACACCCTTCACATTAAAACGAACGCAACGGCTGAGTCGCTGGAGAGAATTTACAGTGGGAAACATTGGGGAAACTAATATCGGGCTGTCAAACAGATTTAACATTCAAAAACAAAACATAAATTGTCCATTGAAAGTAGACGGCTTCTCCCAGGATTCCCATCAAATTCGGAACACGGAGTAACCGAACGACCATTGACCCAACGGAGCGGGTCTTTAGAAAGCTCGAGGGTTTGCAGGTAAAGACAGTGTGGTCTTAAAGATCAACCCATCATGAATGGTTCTATGGACTCCAACATGAACGCTCACCGTGTGCCAAATGCAAGTCAAAATTGGCTTTGGCGAGTTGGCTGGTAACGTTTTTAGGAGCTGTAATATATTAAATAGGTGAAATCAAATTGTGAGAATGATAGTTTGACCCTCGCTGATGTTATTGGGATTCAAAGACATGCAAATGATACAGAAAACATCAGTCGCAACTTCTAGAGGAAAATGTTGCGGCACATATATGTGGAGCATTAAGTGAACAAATCGAAAATAATAATGCACATTTTGCTGGAGCATGATATTATAAATAAATGACAACATGACTGTGGTGCATTATTTACATTTACATTTATGCATTTGGCAGACGCTTTTATCCAAAGTGACTTACAGTGCACTTATTACAGGGACAATCCCCCCAGAGCAACCTGGAGTTAAGTGTCTTACTCAAGGAAACAATGGTGGTGACTGTGGGGATCAAACCAGCAACCTTCTGAGTACCAATGTATTATACAGTGCACTTATTACAGGGACAATCCCCCCAGAGCAACCTGGAGTTAAGTGTCTTACTCAAGGAAACAATGGTGGTGACTGTGGGGATCAAACCAGCAACCTTCTGAGTACCAATGTATTATACAGTGCACTTATTACAGGGACAATCCCCCCGGAGCAACCTGGAGTTAAGTGTCTTACTCAAGGACACAATGGTGGTGGCTGTGGGGATCAAACCAGCGACCTTCTGAGTACCAATGTATTATACAGTGCACTTATTACAGGGACAATCCCCCCGGACCAACCTGGAGTTAAGTGTCTTACTCAAGGACACAATGGTGGTGACTGTGGGGATCGAACCAGCAACCTTCTGAGTACCAATGTATTATACAGTGCACTTATTACAGGGACAATCCCCCCCGGAACAACCTGGAGTTAAGTGTCTTACTCAAGGACACAATGGTGGTGGCTGTGGGGATCGAACCAGCAACCTTCTGAGTACCAATGTATTATACAGAGCACTTATTACAGGGACAATCTTTAAAGAATTGCTTCTTAGACACTTTCGACTCTTTGCATTCTATCAGTTTTTCTACCGCGCAATTCGATCACGTCTGAACAGGTTTTTATAAATGCACTTGATAACTTAAGATAATACAAACGTTAGTGGCCATTACATTTTCTCAATGCAATGATAATTTAGTACCATAATTGGAAATATTGGCCATATTTGGTATGCAGATTTTGGGAAACACACAGAAAGCAGACCAGTCGTGCTAGCATAGTCCTGTGACCACACAGACCGCACGCTGAATCAGACATATACTGATGGGGGCGTAGAGGGGGGCAACGCCCCCATGTTTATATTGCACTCATGCCGCATGGATTTATTTTCTTGGCCCGACTTCTGTGATTCAGCAGAAAGAAATGTGGCATTTCAACAGTTACACACATACACCTTTTCATATTAACCTGCTGGTAAAGACATTGAGTGTTAGTAGCGCTCTTAATGTTTTCGGTGAACTGCTTCCAGAGGGTAAAATAATCACGCCATCACATGTTCACATTAAAGTGCACTTAAAGAAATAGAGCAAAACCAGATTTGCCTCGGTGAGCTGATATGTCAGTAAAATAAATGGTGTTGCTGATGTATGATTGACAAATGTGTCCGCAAAACTATGACATATGTATTCATCTCCATGCTTAACTGATTTCAGGAAGAAATTAGTGTTTTAAATGAGAATATAAGATATATTGCGGTTTATGTTTTTTTTAGAGTATCTGACTAAATATGAATGTAAACCTGATGTTAACATTGTCCTATGCTAAACTAGGTTTTTGCCAGGGCGTTAGAAATGACATTCATTAAAATATGACTTAAGTAAAACTACCTTGTTTTAAAATGACTTAACCCTTTAAGCTCAGAGGCTTGAAATGTACAAATCAGAAGTGTCCGTTTTGATAATATATAAAAAATAATCACACTGCACATATTACTGCAATCAGTAAAAACATCAAACTGATCAAATATTCATGTGTCATATGTTGTTGGAAAGATCTTAAAGAGTAAAATACAACCAGAATATTTGTTTTGCTCACAGATAAAAATATAGTGAGTAACAGCTAAATATATGACTTTGACTGTTATGTTGGTGTTGCTTAAATGCCTCTTTTTCGCTTATAACGTCCTGGAAAAAAAAAATATCACACATCATTATTTAGAGTCTGTGATTATCTTTCAATCGAGTCCACACACAAGATAATCAGATGTATAGATCATTAGATAATCCACATGAAGCACAATGTTACATATGACCACCAGGAGATGGCGCCAAATACACGACACAGACTCAATGATGACTCAAATGACACAGAATGAAACTCATTCTGTGAAATCTCATGACTAAAATCATGTCTGCCCCGTTACCATGGAGACGTAGTGCGTGTGGAGGCTTCACGCTATTCTACACAGCATCCACGCACAACTCACCACACGCCCCACCGAGAGCGAGAACCACATTATAGCGACCACAAGGAGGTTACCTCATGCGACTCTACCCTCCTTAGCAACCGGGCCAATTTGGTTGCTAAGGAGACCCGGCTGGAGTCACTCAGCACGCCCTGGATTCAAACTCACAATGGGTCTGCAAACACACACATAATGGATGTTTGAATTAATATCACATCAAGATAGGAGTGGTGGTGGTGTAGTGGTCTAAAGCACATAACTGGTAATCTGGTAATCAGAAGGTCGCTGGTTCGATCACCACAGTCACCACCATTGTGTCCTTGAGTAAGACACTTAACTCCAGGTTGCTCCGGGGGGATTGTCCCTGTAATAAGTGCTCTGTAAGTCACTTTGGATAAAAGCGTCTGCCAAATGCATAAATATAAATGTAAGACCAGTGTCTACATTGGACTTCATGTCCTTGTTTTATCGAATGTTTTTGTAGTATTTTATCAACCCATTCAATCGAATCAGTCTTCTTCCAGTGTAGAAGAGAAACACAGCTGTACACTGTGGTGGTAACCGACTCTTAACTGTTGGGAAACGCTTCATCAATGCTGCAGCAATTAAAGTTCTGCCATATGGAAAGGCCGTTTAGTTCATTAAATAAGTGGAGTGAATGAGTGCTTGAGTGCATCATGGTTCGGATGACCTCTTCACTTCTAAACTGCAGAAGTGTTTCTGCCATGGAGCCAAAAAAAGCCAACAATGACCATTTGGGTTTCTGACTTGAATGACAATGCAAACCCAAGCAAGATGGACACTCACAGGGTCAGCGACTGTTAGGAAAACAGCAACTCATTTTTCAGTTCCTCCAGGGATGAAGGGATATCGGAGAACGGTCTGGATGCAGAACGCTTGCACTCTTATTAGGAGGCGCACATTTGTGTCCATCTCTCCTCACACTCTCTAAAGCCCCTCATCATTTTGCTGACATTTATTACAGGTCATTCAGGCCTGTTGTTTAAGAATGCAATTTTTCTCAAACGTGTATATTGTAGATTAAATAAACAGCTTTAGCTAATAGCATGGACGGCATTCTTGAACTGAGCACATCTGCAGAAGTCTGACAAATGCAAATCAAGGAATGTAAAGAAGCACTAAACATCATTTCAAGACCTACTTACTGGGACACTTAAACTTTAATGGATTGTTCAACTAAAAATGTAAATTATAGAAATAAATATTTGGAAATGTACTGCCCTTAGCAGTCTGTTCAAAAGAACCAACTCATAAGAGTCATTTGTTCGGATATTGGTCTACTCTGGTCGCGCAGTATGTTTAGCGCTGTAGATTCAAAAGAATCGGCTCATAAGAGTCATTCGTTCGGATATTGGTCTACTCTGGTCGCGCAGTATGTTTAGCGCTGTAGATTCAAAAGAATCGGTTCATAAGAGTCATTCGTTCGGATATTGGTCTACTCTGGTCGCGCAGTATGTTTAGCGCTGTAGATTCAAAAGATTCGTCTCATAAGAGTCATTCGTTCAGGAAATCGGTCCACACTTGTGTTTTGTACTGTAGATTCAAAAGAGACGGCTCTAGTTCTGGTTCTGAATAAGAACTGGTTCCCGGTACCCTGAAAATAACTAAGTGCACCTTTAAAATTGTAACATGGGTAATATGTGTCAACCGCATGTAGAGTGAATGTTTGTGGCTGGATCTGTCTCCTGCCATTTATCGATCTGAACTGGTTGGCAACTGGGTTTCACCCCTTTGGAAGTATTTTGTTACAACACCCTTAAATGCAGCCAGTGCGGGTCAACCACTTAAATAATGAATCATATTTTTCATGGTGGGGACCCGTCTGCCGCTCTGACCACAAGGATAGTGGGTGGAAATTGAACGTCCTTCATCGGGTATCCAGCTGAACTGTTCTTTCTCATTAGGAAGGTGTTGCTCTTTAACGGTGCTGTCTGTGAGAACATAAAGAGACGTCTGTCGGGCCGAACAGGATTCTCCCATCTCGACTATGTGCTCCACTCACTCAGACCTTTCCTGAGAAACTAAGCTGTGTTCAAACAAGATGCGTCCTTG